>NC_134483.1:404818881-404823881 GCF_040206685.1 Ascaphus truei | reverse complement strand
CTTTCCCCATTATCACCCAGCATACAGCACTATATATATATATATCTACCCCCTTCTCATAAGACCAAATGTTTAAGAAGAAGAGAAGCTTGAGTACACTTTGCCATTTACAGTGTTCTCTGCGGTCCTGTTCCCAGAGATTCCCAAGATCCAAGCAGTTTTTAGTTTGGGAATGCACACACAATTGCTGAGAAGTAGCCACGTAAATCAATGATTTGTGCCTCTAACTCTTTGGAATATTTGGCAATAAACATGTCAAATGAAACAGAGCACCATTCAGCATTTTGCCATAGACCTATAATGGGAAACAACAAATAAACTAGGTTCAGGTTAATGGGGCCTGAGGGAGCAGATAGACCTATACCAAACCAAACGTTTTAACCCTATTAATGCTGCAGGCGTCTGCAAAGCTGTGCAGGGTGCTCCCTCAATGAATGGGTTTAATCTACCAGAGTCACCTGCAATCTTTTCTTCCTCACTGTGAAAACTACCATGCAACTCTTTCACTAGGCTGATGATAATTTGCCTTCTAGTTGGAGCAATAGGAACACCTGGAGATGTATCGAACATTATTACTCGTTGCAGGGGGACGTACAAAACGAACTCAGACTTATTCGTAGGATACACCATTTTCTTCTTTTTAATATTAAGGTGACTGTTTTTAGACTCTATGGGGGTCATGTGCTAAGACTTTCATTAAAGAAGTGCAAAATGTGTGTTGTATTTTAGAGCAGCTTCTATTTAAAGCAGCAGTCCAAGCTGCCGTGTTTTTATTTATTAATTCCCCCCTCCCCTTTAATATGTGCATCTATACCATCCACGCAACAATAAATAATTAGCTAAGTTATTTGTTCTCCTGTGATCGATCGGCGAAGATTCGGCTCGGGAGTTCACTAAATGGCTGTCAGTGGAGCAGAAGAGGACCAAAGATGCAAAGTTCTGTGGGGAAGATCATATGACCAGGCAATCACTAGATACAATTGGTGCACTGTTAGAGAGAGAGCAGGACTAAAAAAGGGGTGTGCCAGAACCTGTTTCAGAAGAGGAAGGGGATATGACTTTGTAAATGCTTGCTATAGAAACAGAAATTTGCTTGTTACATTATAATAAATTAAAAATGTAATTCAGAGTTGTATAAAAAAAAAATGCTACAACCATTTTCTCATAATACAAATCTGATTCATTAAAAAGAACACACATGTAGGATATTGCTTGGTTTGCAGCTTTAATACTAACAAGTAGTCCAAACTCTTAATTTTAGCAAGCAAAAAAAAGTGCCTCATAGTCAATATAAAGTTTACTTGCTTTCATCGCTCCCCCCCCACCCTCCCCCTTTTCACATTGACTTTTTACAGATTTTGACCTGACTGTTCCAGAGATACTTACAGATTTAGGTGCCAGTGTTTCGGCTCTGATTCAGAAAAAAAATGGCTGTCCACTGTTCCACTGACGTTGCGATTTCCTATTGGAACACATGGAAGTAAACCGGCAAATAAAAAGGTAGGTATTTTGGGAACTGGGGGGTCCCCAGAGCTAAAAATTGTGTAGTTCAGACAGGGCAGTTTTAAGACCTTCGTAGGCCCTAGGCACTTTTATTTCTAGAGGCCTGTGTGTCCAATATTTTTACTCCTTTTTATGCTAATTTCATCGTTTGCTTGTTTTTTCGATACTAGCGATATTTGGCATCGATACTTTTGTTTCGATATTTAAAGGCATCGATACTTCGAAGGCATTTTATATTAAAAAATTTTTTTCAAGTGAAATATTGTAGGCCCTAAAAGGTTCATAGGCCCTAGGCACTGTGCCTAGTCGGCCTAATGTACAAAGCGGCCCTGAGTTCAGATCCCCCCGGTTTGAATATTGTAAAACAAAATGCAAATTGGGCAGGATTGCTGCTTTAATTTCTGTACAGAGAAAGGGCATCCAAAGCTCAATGATAATACACCCTCCTCTCTCCCCCCCCTCCCCCATGCCTATGGAGAAGAGGGACTTATCAGAACATTTGGACTGAAAATGACAACAAGGCCATTAGTGACACTTGTCATAAAAAATAGGCAAAATTGCAGATAATTTGTATCCTGATTTTATCTCGTTCATTACTTTTTATATTTCTAGTCCCCAGGTAATAGTATGATTTCTGCTGTCCAGGCTAGTAATGGGATGCCCCAATATAGTGATGCCAACTCTGTGAAGCTGCAGACAAATCTGGTTTGAAGTTGACACCTACAGTATTCAGTTTCTAAAGGCCTTGTTCAAGGCACTTTATTTCGTTCTACTATAGGTGCTTAAATTAGATTGTAATCTCTTTGGCATAGGGATTAATAGGGGGTCTTTCATTAAGCAACATGTAAAATAGAGTTTACTCCGTTATTTTCCATGTTGAGGTTAAATTAAAGCAAAATAAATAGTATAGTCTGCTACCGGACAGTAAAGATCAATGCTAATTATTTCCCTAAAAGATTACTTTCCCTTTAAATTTGCTTGTTTAGTGACAATCTCAGAATTGGTATAAACACCTCCATGTTGTTATCAGTTAAGAAGCACTCAGTACAGTTTCACACCATTTGTGTGTTTGACAAACAGAGGCAACATTGTAAGTATTTTATTCAGTTTGAGCTATTTGCCTAATTTTGTTTGCATTTGTAAATGACTATTGGGGCCCAAATACAGCAATTAATAAAAATAAAAACAAATAGTAAACAATGTTTCCAAATTCTGTGACGCAACTTGATTAATTTTTGGAGTCTACAATGTGCTTTGTTTAACAAACACAAATTTGGCAAACTTGACAACTTTTACAGCCCTTTCAGCATTTGCTAATTCCGTCATTTTCACTTTCTAGTACTGCGTCTCTTTCTTTAATGTTGGCTTTTTGTTAATGTAAACGTCTTCCGTCCACATAATGAAGTCATTAACGGGACATTACAACACATTTTACCTTAAAAAAATAAATGTGTGTTCTTTATTTTTTACTGGTCTTAGAAGAAGACAATTATATTAAATAGGAACACTTGTATTTGCTTTACTATTACATTTACAAGTTAACCAAATATTTCACAAAGCCTCACAGGGATTAGTGAAGTCTTGTTGTTTTATTGTTACATTTTGTGGAGCTTCTGTTATACTCATCAACTAAAACTGTATAATGGTTGGATATTTGTTGTCTTCCAAAGTTTCTTATAAACTGAACCCTACGTAATTTATTTCGTTCTTTTAGTTCTTGATTTCCTTTCTTATTACTTTCTCCCCCCCCCCCTCCTCTCTGTCTGTGAAAAAACAGTAATTTATTGCTCCACTGGTCTGTTGCAGCCCCCTTGAGCTTCCCTCAAAAGAAGAATCTCCTAATTGCAGGGTCAGAACTCTTTAAAATAAATGGCACAGATGAGGCTACAGAGACCAGTTGAGGGTGTCTGCAGGAACTGATCTTTTTGTCTGGTTTGGGGAATAGAGGTCACTGACTGAGCTGGTGTTCTACTATCCTGGGAATTTATTGCATCAGATAAGACTAAAGTCAATACAATAAAGACCACTGGTGAAAACAACAGACGGAATTGTAGTTTTCTTTACCCCTGCCAGCCCTGGAAACAAATACAATGGAGCTTATTTAAAGGTTGTTGCATGGTCACTGGACAAAGCAGGTCTGGGTTACAAAATGAATAATTTTGTGGTTCTACATCACAGATCTATTTTGCGTCTTTGCCATGTGGAGATTTTATTGGATTTTGAACTTTAAATAAAAATAATAAAACAAACGTGCTTTATTTTAATGATTGAAGGTGTAAACCCTTGATTTAATCAAATATAATTCTGTCTTTTTGTGATCTCATATAGTGTCTAATTTATGAGGTTTTAAAATGATCATCTTCCACAACTGCAGTTTATTGAACAGGACAACTGACATATCCAGTGAGGTATGAGAGATAAGGAAGTTAAGTATTTGGAGTGATAGATGGTGAGGTCTCTGACATGGAATACTAGTGACCTGGTAAAATAATAATAATAATAATAATATTATCATCTCATGTAGTGCTTTCATAATTACAGTATAGTGCGCTATAGTAGCAGCACATAGGCATTTTACAGCCACAGTCCCTGCCCAGATGAGTTTACAATGTATGCTTTTGGTGCCTGAGGCACAGGGAGATAAAGTGACTTGCCCAAGGTCACAAGCAGGTCACCGGGAATTGAACCAAGCTCTTCCTCAGTGTCATTGTTTACAGAGTTAGAGTCTTTACTCCCTGAGCCGACCCTTCTCTAATGTATTTACTTTCTAAGCCCTGTATAGATTTGTTTGTATTTTAGCAGCATCTTTTCTAACTTTGGTTAGGAAATTACCCCTGGATTCTTTTTTTTGGGAATTTCATGCATATAAAGAGATGAACATGTATGTATTTGATATCTAAATTTACAGTGTTGTTTATTGGACTTTAAAATGTGTCATCAATGTGTCAAGCAAATTCTGTACAGAAATTTTCAGTGAGTTTTAAATGTTTTTCAATTGCTGCTTAAAACTAATTTTGAAATCCCTGTATACGAAACATTAAAATTGTTTCGATCAAGGATTAGCAGCCATCTTGCTCTATCCCTAATTTTTTCTTAAATGTTACGGATTGTATGGGTAAGGATGCCTGATCTGGACGAGAGATGTGCGAACATGCCGAGATTCGCTTCACTGCTGTTTAGATCTAATTTATGAATTAACAAAAAAACCTGAAAACTTTTTTTTAAACTGGCAAAATAGCAGCGCTGTGACTTTTAATTTGACTGAATATTAAGAAAGTGAAAGTAATAAAAATTCAATGAACATGCAACGCCCTTTGACATTTTAGCGCTAAGCAAACTTGTTGCAAACTGTTGGATCTTAGCAAGCTTTTTCACCAAACTAAAAAAGGTGACATTAACAATATTCGCTTAGGTGTGGGAAAACTCCACACATCTCTAACCCGGACCCAAGGCAGGAGAAAATAGCTGCACAATACCCCAGTTTAGAACATACCGTG